>NW_028249500.1:0-2000 GCF_964263255.1 Lissotriton vulgaris | reverse complement strand
TTTTACAGCACTGGTGTGTCACAAAAAGTGACGTACCGGTGGCGTAAAAGTGACGCATTGCCTCATAAATGAGGCCTTCAGTCTTCTACTCATGCGTCATATTAAATATATGACGCATTATGTCGCAAGTACTTACAGATATGTCAGTATTTCAGATGTATCTGTAAGCGCAAAAAAGTGATGCATTGCTGGAGTGCGTCACAAAAATGATACGACTCCAGCAATGCATCTTTTCTTACCCTTCCACACCCCTGTTCCTTTTCTACATTTTCTTTGAATATCCACATTCCCCATGTTCACTCTCCTTCTCCTTACTTTCCTTCCCAACACTCACCTTCTTTCAGTCCCCCTACTTCACTTCCTTTCCCTTCTCATACCTTTCTGTTCTTTCTTACTCATTTTCCTTTTCTTTATCAATGCACACCACTTCACTTACTCTTTTTCATTTTTTTAAGAATATAGCTCTTTGATGAGAATTGGAGGTAGTTCTGAAAAGAACTTTTTTTTTCTTCTTTTTTCTTTTTTTAGAACAAAAACAAAAACAGGGAATGGAAACTGCTCAACAGGAGCAAAAAAAAAATTAATTAGGGCTGGGAACGGCAGCGATGGTTCTCCAATGATCGAACCATGAGCAGAACACTTTGCTCCCCATAGCAAAGTAGCTGATCACAGTATCTGCATTTAAGGACGCCTTTGTTAAATGTAGGCTGAATGTTCGGAACCAGCTCTTGTGACCTCCCCCTCACCGATGTTATTGGTCCTCGGTGGATGTAGAGGCCCCATCACTGGGAACCTCTTGTGCCAGAGCCCTGACACTTTCCCGGGCAAAATTCTGGGGGTGCCTCCTCTCCACATGGCAAATCATTGTGGAGTTCCCAAAAGAATATTTTTTTAGTGGGGTCACCCCGTGACAGGACTGTGTGACAGATCCTGCACTCCACTTTTGGAGCATTTACCTTCTTTTGGTCTTCTGGTATGGAAAAAACTTCCATATGAAGTGTTCTTTTACCCGGGGTGGAGGAACCTCTTCATCAATAAATGTCTCTCTGTCATCATCACTGCTGTATTCTCTGGCAGCCATGGTAATCCAAGAAAGATCCAAGAGCAAAAAACAGGTCTTTCAGTCACAAAAGTGAAGGAAATGGGTGGGGATTTCATTCTTTGTAAAAAAAAAACTCTTAGCAACCAATGAAAAGTGTTATTTTAAGGTCACATGACTTGACGCGCTTACGCTGGGCGCACCGAAGCGCTTCCGGGGGCGCATAATGGCGCGAACGAAGGCGCTTCCGGGGGCGCTTACGCGGCGAGCCTAAGTGACGTTTTGATAGTTTCACGGAAATGCAAAATCATTTTCATTTCCTTATTCAAAAAAACTGCTTTTATATGTATGGTACTAAATGTCTTGCGTTATTATTTACTTTTCATTCATATTTTTTTTCAAGAGCGCCCCAGGAAAAAATTATTAAGAAAATATATATATTATAAAAAATAAAAAATAATAATTAATACTTACACAAAACAGTACATTTATCAAAGAAATCGTAGGTTAGAAACTCGATATAGAAAGGAATTAGCTCTTAAAAAACCTTTGAAATTCACTGAAAAAACCATAGGTTTCACACCAGTTACAGTTAGCTGGAAATTTTACTGACATAAAACCATTGAAATTCCCACGTTATAGTTAGTTGGACTCACTATAACTTGCGCGCCTGCAATGCACTGCTGATAACGTCACATATTACATCACTCATGACATGGTCAGTGACATCACTCATGACAACACAGCATTACAGCATTTCAAATGGAACAAGAACTTATGTTTAATTTCTTAATTCTCATCCTAAAATGATGGCTCTATGTTACTTATCAACTCAGTGAATGGATAGTTCTTCTTTCGTATTCAGACCTCCCGGATTCTTTGTCTGAAGATCTATTATATACATGGACTCTGCTCTTCTTAGCCGGAGCTCCCTGTTGCCTCCTCTCTCAGCATGGGAACC